>NW_022474699.1:0-28667 GCF_009176365.1 Aspergillus alliaceus
CCCCCCCAGAACGTTGTGTAGAGATTCCACCGTTAAGCTGTTGAAAAAGGAAGCTATCCTGGCGCTGTCCTCCATAGTAGCGGGTCATTTAGGTAGAACTTCGACATCAGAGGGGCAACTCTGAGCACTCTTGTAATTTCTAGGCATTTGGAACCCCTGTCATGATGGTGATATAGCGTGTGCGATAGTGGCGAGGGTTGCATCCTCGGCGGGAAAACGTAATACCTTCTCTCAATTTATTCGACTTGCCAAGGACCTAGATACCAGTAGTGGTAGCACTAGATAGTCGTGGATCCGGATCGTGCCATTTATAAGAACCCACTTCGGATTGTCAACCCAATGCCCCATCTTGTGGATTCAAAAGGGCCACTTTTTCAGTCGAGACCTTTTTTTTCTCGCCTTCGGTCTTTATGGACCGAAACACGGTGTTTTCGAATGACAACGTGGCTGCCTCACGGACTGCTTTTGCTCTATCAAGTTAAACCGCCCCGCCGGGGCTCCGGGAATATTCAGGATAACCTCGGTGTTGGCATCCCCGCACCCAAATTGTCAACATTTCAAGTTAACATGGATCTCGAGCCATATCCTGCTGGCGAACGAACCCATCCCTCGCTACACAGCCAGCATCAGCTAAACTGACAAAAACGGGCAAGGTCGAAGTACATGTGCTTTAGATAGTCTGTTGATCGAAAATATCCTCATACCTGCAAACCTCGAGTTGGATTTTCGCTCTTCGAGTTAAGAAGCCGTGCCCGAGTTCACGCCAGTCGGGAATACGCCCTCATCATGCCGGCGAGGTTATGCGCAGGAAGGGTCATATTACCAAAATGCTCGACTACACGCTCCACTTTTAGACAATTGAACCCTTCAACTCCGGAGCTAGTACGGACACATCGAACCTGAATCTGGAAGATCTCGGCGATACCGAGTGTCAGCCTGAGGGTATCGTGCGTTATTCGGGAATATACTCGGCGCTGAGGATACGTGAATATAGGCTACAGCAACGTCTGGTTCATACGCTGTCGCTATGCGCCTATTTAGTTTGCATGCTTGCCTGGATATCCCGGTCAGACAAAGTTACCTGCATATGGGCTGAAATCGGTGAGAGGCATAGTGATGCGTGTGGATACTCGAATTGGACGTCCATATTGGTTTCACAACAAGAAATTGCAATGAGCTGGGGCACTGAGATATTATTGCGCGTAGGTTGCCGGTTGGCATTTAAAAGGACGTCGAGCTAAAAGAACCATTGGAAAATTTGCTCACTCTGCTGTTGTATGATTAGTGACTCCTTGTTGCCTAATGCCGGAGTCAGCCTCTTGTTCGACACGACGACTCTCCTCAAACAACCCTGAAATTATGTTTCCCCGGATATTCCGAATCGCTCCCCGTCTGGACCCTTAGCATAGCATTGCATATGCGCTTGAGACACAGTTTAGGAACTGAGGCCGTATGAGGGTGAGTTGATGGTACTTGTTAGTTTCTCCACACACCCTTAATTGGTAACAGCGCCGGTCACGGGGTTTTCCACTTCTTCTTTTTGTTGTATGAATATGATCAAATTTTGAAAGGACCAAGTTACTTCCAGTGATTATCTAAACTGCTATTACTACTTTGACTGTTATAGCGTTATCCAATATATACAGCTTGCCAAAATTATGTAGATTAGACGAATCCCGTCCCGTATAATTCAACATGACCAAAGGCTGAAGAAGAAAGTATAGAAGCTACCCTAGACTGTTTATAGTGGTCTTTAATAGATTTGGTTAGAGTGTGATCCGTTGTCGGGGGCGCTTCTATTATCAGCTTGGTTAACTAGTCTTGAAAAGCTTCACAATCTCTTTCATCTACAAGAATCCTGTTGTGGGCACAATCGGTTCACATCTAATCATCTAAATCTGTCATCGATGCTACAGGTTGCCTGCATCATGGCCTATATTTGGCTGTCACAACGGATGTAGTCAAAAGTGAGGCCGTAGTATGCGTATGTAAACTGTGTTGGCTATGTTGGTGCGGGCCTTCCTCTGTGATAAGCTACACAATGAACCTTTCACGTAATGTTAATACATAGCCATATCGCACATGCTATATTACGTAGATCCTACTGGAGGGACGGAAAGTTGACAAAAAGTGTGGAAAATCATGGCCCTTCAGGAGGTTCCGACGCCGCAAGGTTGCACTGCCGAAAGAGGCGAATCTCATCCGGCTGTAACGTACCCACGACCGTGTGCAACGTGCCATGGTTATTGAAGAGCACTAGATCTCCCTCGCTCCAATCGTGTGCGTATACGTATTGTGGACTAATAGCGGGGCGTTGTAGCCGATAGACAATGTCCCGAATCCGCGCGAGGTCATCAATAACGCCCCCATCCTGAAGGTGAATCCTACGAACAGCTGGTGCATGGATTTGAAGGGCGAGTTTCCTCGTTACGGGGTTCTTCCAGACCATCGGTAAGATCTGTATTTTGGCCCGGTCAAAGCTGGGCAGGTCGGACTCAGACAGTTCATGGCCTTCGGAATATAAACGGAGACCGTTAGAGAATGACCGAGCCTTTCCCCTCCATACGTGGCTGGGTTAACTAGGGTGAGCTGACTATTATAAATCCTTTACTATACTGGGTGGTACTCACGGATGTGGTGCATATTCAACACTGCTCGTTTTGACAAATTGTTGGTCTTCCGGAGAGAGCATCTCGAACATTCTGTTGCCACTGACAAACGCGGTCGTTGCTAGCGAGGCATCTAGTGTCTCCCCGGATCCGTCGTCATATAATACTATCTGCCGGCGACCCTTGGGTACCCGCACGGCCATTAGGGTCGTGACCTTCGGTGGGTAGAGATCATACAGCGCAGCATCAATATGCCAGCGGTAAAATCGCGTGAACTCATGATCCTTGTCCTCGGAGATACAGTCACGGTGGAAGTTTCGGTGATGAGGATGTAGTAGCTGTATGTTGTGGAGGCCCTCGTAGGACTCTACAAAGCCGTTTCCCTTCACCTGGACCTGAGGCTGGTGCACCACCGGCTTGAAGTTGCCATGAAGCTTGGTAGATTCGCCATCAATGATATTGTCATGGCCATAGTGATCTGCGCCCGGGTCAAAGCGCTTGGTAAGTTCGTACTGGGCCTTAGAAGAAAGCCCTTGCTGGTTCTTGAACACGACAATATGTTGATGGTAAAGGATATCTCTGATTTTGGAGAACTCGTCATCTGTTAAAGAGCAATTTTTAGTTACTCGTTTGGATGCAAAATTGGGCCAGCTCTCACTTGTCAAGTCCTCCAGGTCTACATTGTCAATCTGTGCGCCAAAGTCCACCGCAGACCCTGGAACTTTCTCCAAAGCCCGGATGGTCATTGTTGTTGCTCTCATGGTGAGCTTGAACAGATTGATGAAGTGCGCACCTGGCAGAGGTAAATTGGTCTGAGCTGATCTGGTCAAGCATATAGACTTATGGGTCCGAATATCTATGGCCCTGTGATCAGTTTCAATATCTGTCTTTTCATATGACATGCGTGTGGGGGTGTCAGAAGTCAGATACGAATCACAATGGCCCATGAATAACAATACCTACAGCATTTGCTACATGTTCTAGTCAGCTATAAGCCCCCGGGACACTGGAACCAATAGCACCCACAGAGAAAAAATGTCTGCCTAATTCACGTGTTGGGAAAAATGCCCTGATTGTCACTCTTTCAACCAGAATGCAAGGAAATATCCCGTAGTAAGGGGTACGCATGTTTTGTATAGGCTATCCCAGGCTCTCTAAATTTTGACTTATGGCTGATTGGTAGATCGACAAGAAGCACAGGCTGCGGAGCATTATCAAGTCATCTGTTTTAGATACTATTGACTGATTTGGTGTAATTCCTCCTGCGTCAATTAAGAATATGCCGTTCCTACACCTCCATCTTGGCGCGGATGGGAGGTTAGCATGTAACAATACGCCTGCCATTAGATCTGTGTATTAGTTGGAGTATAGGCCATTAAGATTCTACTGAACTGAAGACTTAATTTAGTGGTGAGAAAAGCATGAAAGAGATACGCGTTCGACAATTCGATTCACAAACAATGAGACTTAACTCCAAGCTTGAGTATATACAAGTAGAAACCCCGAACTCAAATCCTGCTACTCCTGCCAGGGACAGTTCGTCACATCGCTTTCAGCGCATCGTATTGGCTTTGTGTAACAGAAAGGACGGAATTGTGTCGCATAAAAGTCAAATCGTGCGAAGAATCCTTGATAAAGATGCCTTTCTTCAGATCGGACGACGTCCATCCGGACAATCCAGGGTTGCTACCGACAACGTCGGCGAGTAAATATCCCTTACCGCTACTCATGTTATCCGCAAAGAAATAGGGAGCTTCATAGCTAGTGCTATCGGCAACAGTACCGAGACTCGACCAGTCACCAAACAGCCCATTGGTGCTGATCTGCACAGGTAAACCAGATGCGCTGCTATTGACGTACGAGCGCAAGAACGTATTGTCATCAACCCGGAAAAAGCACAGGTCGATCACGTCCGTAGAACTATCGATGTAAGTCTTCGGCTCGGTGAAGGTCTTGAAGTCCTTCGTGTGTGCGTAGCGGAGAATGTTGGCTGTGGTCGCAGCGCCCGTGTGGTTTGTATCATCGGCGGAATACTGTAATACATTAGTTGGCTTCTTTACTCGTAGCGTTGTAGGACTAGATAGACATACAAACTTCGAAGCCCAATGAACGAGGTATTGCCCTGCGATAGTCAGTTCCGTTTATCGTCTTTCTACTGAAGGACTCACCTTGTTCGGCATCCCAAATAGCATCTGGAGCCCACACCATTCCAGCGGTACTATCCTCGACCGTCACTAGAGCACCCTCGCTCCAAGTAATCAAGTCGGTGCTCTCCCACACATATATGCCACGTGAGCCAGTGCGGACCGCATCGCCCCAGTTCGTCTACTTCAGTCAGCCAGTTCACACATCCAACGCAGAGTAAAGAGACTCACGGAGCCGATGTTCAGATCAGTACCAATAATCCAGTATTTCCCAACATTGTCGCCCTCCCCAACAATGATACTTGTGTCCCGTACAGCCTTGGTGCCGACAGTTGGGGTCACTACAGGCTTATTGTTGTTAATAGGGGAGAATCCTAGTGGGTCGCTATTGTCGCTTAAGGCGAAGTAGACGCTTTCATCGTTTGTTGTCCAATAAACAGAGAGGTATCCTGCTTTTTGATCTTGTCTGCCCGAGAGGGTTGGAGACCCCAGGGCTGAGCCACACAGGGCAAGGGCCGCGAATGTCAGTTGATTGATCTTCATTGCAAGTACTAGATTTCACACAGTTATGCCAAATATATAAGGGCACCTATGCAATTTATTGACAGACCAAGTGGGATATTTATGTCTTGCATCATACAAGACACCAGCCGGAGAATTACCCAAATGAGAGACATTCAGTGAGACAGGTTTCTTGTCGCTGCGCAGTCCGACCCACATCTCTCCGCATGAGGAACTGATCCCCGCGGGGTGAGGATCTGATTTACTGAATATTTGTTCTCCCCCGGAGCAAATCCCGAAGTATAGCTTCCTTCCATACCTTGGCAGTTCGACGGAAATACGCAAGTATTCCGTATCCCTGCGGTGGATTTGCTGCAAATAAATGATGAGGTTTTATCCAATTCTGCGCGCACCATGCCTCAGTCAACGCCTAGGGGCTGTTCACCTCTTCGGGATCAAAATAACTAGAAAAGATTGAAAATAAGAACAAAATTCAAGTACAAACATCGTGCATACATGGAGCCACGCCACACCACCAAAGAAGAGATAATGAAACGGACAGTGTAGGTGAAAGCCTGTGGGTACTTATGGCATGCATCCAAGGGTTAGGGTTAGGCTTCTAATATGACACATATAGCCCAAGTTGTCATGATTGTAGCGAAAGATAATACGACTTACAAAGTTCTTTTATTAAGTTATATGGCACGACATAACCATCTAGATTAGTCACTATTAGAAAAGCTCAACAATAATAACTTGGATTCCACACTAATGGCACCTAGACCTAATGTCAAGAACGCTATAAGCTCACACCAACGCATACCTAGCTGTTTGTCGATTTTAGGTAAACAGGCGCCAATGATATTAAGCTAAAGCTGTGGGATGGAGATCATTGTCATGGTCGGTATCCCAATTGCCTCCTTCAAACAACCCGGCCAACACCCCACTTGCAACGCTTATCGCTGGACCTTGGCCAACGGTTTAAAGGCCAGCTGGAATTTCCCTATTGGGATCATTTTTGAATCATATACTGTAGACTGATCCAGAGCCCTCATATCCCGTCAGGGCCTTTGCCCTGATCGTTTCTGTTTCGCAGAGGCCAAAGAGCCTTTGGGACAATTTTCCCGGACTGTGGCCGACTGCTTTGGATGAGCCCATTTGGCCATGTTATATTCAGCCTGTGTAATATTCCCAAAGAAAGACATATACGATGCATTGGCTGTCATTGCCGAAGTCGCCACATGTGCCTTGGACAAATGATTAAGTGGCAAAGGCATGCATACCAGTTAACTGCCGTTCAGAACACCCGTCTGCGGAAGACTGAGTCAAGATTACTCTAGACGTACTCGCTCAAAGCGATGTATATCAAGTCCTGAGCACTCAATTGCTAACCTTGGTCGGACCGCAAGGAATCCTATATATGCTTAGACAGCCGCATAAAGTGAAGAACAAGTGAAGAACAACCATAAGCTAGCGCCGAATGAAGAGGCTAAGCCTCTCAATAATGCAATTTGCTTTCTTCTGCAGACTATCTCTGACCCGCTGCCCTATGGACCGTGCGCATAGCCTTGAGGCGTTAGGTGAAGTAGGACAAGCTAAGACGGTGGCAGAGTGTCAATTCGCGACAGATTCGAATTATTGGGTATTCTTGTGCGACACTGACACTCACTGTCCAGGTCTAGTGTGCTAAGTCTGGTGATTGAGTTTAGGATTATCTCGAGTTGAGCGTCGCTTTGGTAGTGAGCGGTGCCAGTGGCGGCCGTGCATAATCTTATTTCCTAAAGCGAGCAACACTGAGCCAAAAATAACCGTTTCCTACTCGGTAGTTTATATGTGAAAAATTCAACGAGAAGGAGGTTTGTGATCCACATCCAAACAGAGGTGGTATATATTTGCATCCATTAATTCAACATCTCGTATCCTCCACCTATCGCCGTGGGTCCCAACAGCAAATATAGTGGCTGTAGCAAGAGGACCTATTATCAGAGAGGCTAGTCTGAAGTAGTGAGGTTCTTGAATACTGAGTTGGCACGCTAAAGCCGAGTAGCTCTATAAAAGCGGAATGGAACGAGGATCTAGGACTATACGCTTGCTCTTTTGATTCATAATATTCATTATCCAGTACGCAGTACTGAAATCGACCAGATCTGTCTCTCTAAATTAGTCCTCACTATGTCACCGTATCGCCTCCCTTTAGGATACGATGATTTCTTATGAAGAACTGATTGTGTTTGACTAACTAGACTTCATTGTTTGTATATAGACTAGTGGGGGGTATAGATGAGGAAGAAAGGGAACGAAGGCGGTGTCAATAGGCGGTCAATTTAATTGCCTGACAGTATTATGCAGGACTTCTATTTCCATCTCGACCATCCGCCAAATGCGCTTAACTTAAGACTTCATAATAATGGCCGGTACACGGCTACGCGCGTCGGAAGTAGCTGATATGCACCTAGCCAGAGTTGTGGAGCTGAAAGGCGGCCATGGCGATTATGTGGGTCTCTATGGCTCACTAAGACGGGAGGCTGGCATGGAATACGAAAATTAGTGGTAGATCGATGTCCAATTACGGGGAACGGATCCTCCTACTGCTCAGGATTTATTGATTTGATATAACGCGCATTTTAAAAGAATATCACAATTGCAAATAGATATTTAGGACCAGCATAGAGTTCTGAGTATATCTCATTTATTAAAATCCAGCGTTAGGGAATGTTAAGCTGAAACACTTAAAGTTTCAGAGATAGCTGTAATACATATTTGAATAGAAAAAGCTAAGTATTTAAAGCTCCCATGTAATAACGATGTTGCGGAGTAGGCTTATAGGGAGAGCGGGTAAAAAGTCCCTGCATGGAAAGCGTGAGACAATCGATTCCAGAGTTCTTCTTTGAACTATCTAGCTAGTCATGCGAGCTTGCTGGCCATTCATGATTGCAAATCTGTCCAGACGCAGGGATCATGACTTCGCATGGCAGTGACTTGGCGCTAGGTTATCTTAGAAGCATTCCACGCTATCACTTTCCTTTCGCTATGTCCGCTTTTTAGTAGGCAGCTTTTCTCCTTGAGCCAACTTGATTTCTCTATTACGATCGTTACCTGAAAAGATGGCAATTCTCGAGTCTAGCATACCTACAACTAGTGAAGAGGAACGGAATGACACTCGGGGGGGAACCGAGGCACCGGTTCTTCTAATGGGATACTATAATCCATTCATTCGCTATGGAGAACACCGTCTAATGAAGGACTGCAAGGAAGGGGGTGTCAATGGCTTTGTGATGGCTGATCTTCCTCCCGAGGAAGCAGTTCGTTTCAGAAATCTACGCAACCAGAGCAGGTGAGTAGGATAGAAAATGTTTTAAGAATTGCTCGAGAGGGAAACATTGTCTGTATTAATACACTGAATATAGTCGTCCCTATGCCCCAGTTACCTCCCCAGCAGCTTCTGTTTCTCGCATGAAAGCTCTATGCCAGATCGCCAACTCGTTTATCTATGTTATTTCACGAATGGGCGTCACCGGGGCCACCAATGAACTTAGTTCAGATCCTCCCCAGCTTATGAATCGTATCCGTGCTTTGCCTGAAAATACGCTAGCAGCTCTTGGATTCGGTGTCAGCAAGCGCGAGCACTTCCTGTTGGTCCAGGATATCGCCGAGGGCTGCGCAATTGGTAGCCAAATTATAAGTGTGGTGGGTGACGCACCTGCCGGTCAGGAAGCTAGACGCCGGCTACAATCTCCATTTGATCGCCCTTGTTCTGAGTTTCCATGATATTGAACATGGAGTATAGATTTTGAACCCTTATCACAGATGATCAGAGTAGCGAGCGCGCTAGTCACATATTTCCTGCACGAAGGCCTGCAGTAGTTTTGTTTAGACTTCTTTTTCAAACGGCGAAATTCAGGTACAACAACTGAACAGTTAAATTACATTATGCTCGATCATTGAGTTAACAGTATCAGTAACGCTAGTTTCGAGGTCGATATAGTTCCATTTACCCTCCTTAGTGCCCTTAGCAAGGATGTCAAGACTGACCCGCATATCCCATCCCGTCGGGTGGACGCCAGAGGGCAAAATCTGCGAGGGATTACCCTCAGGTACTCGATCTTTGAGCGCAGGAAAGTTCTTCCGGATGACGTTAGCGACCAATTGTGGCGCTATAAGGTCCGAGATAAGAAGAATACGTTGGTTTGCCGCTGCAGGATTCGTCAACGCATCAGCATGGCTCTGGGCCACGTCGCGGACATCCACCTGATATATACAATGCATTAGCCAGACATTTTGGGTATTGATTCATCTCTTACTGCGGTGAAGCCTAAGGGAGACTCACGAAATGGTAGAAAGGAAACGTCGCATCTTCGATCTGCTTATAGGTTCCATCGATGAAGCTTCTGATGGCAAACTGGTTGGTCTCGGCGACATTCTTCGGGCCCGAAATGGGATGGATCATAGGTCCTATGATGAAGTCCGGGTTTATTACCACCAGGTCAAAAGATGGGGACTTCTTCCTCACGAACTGCCACGCAGATTTCTCGGCCATGGTCTTGGACACGTTGTACCCCAGAACAGGGTCATTATTCTCAATGGCTTGTTCAGCAGTAACCTATTCCAGCGTGAGATGTCATTACTGTCATCAACAGGATGCTTTTGGCTTACGGGATTCCAACTTCGTTCAGTATACGGCACCCCTTCTCGGGACAAGTCCTCGAAAGAGTTCAAGACGGAAACCGCACTGCCTAACAGGACAAACCGTTTCAGGTCGCTGCCGCCATAATGGTGGGCAGCCTTTAAGATCTCCATAGTACTGATTCTGTGAGTTACCTTGTTTTTGTATGCTTAGTATTCCAGTTACTTACCCCATGACGGCTGGCTCGATCATCTCTTTCCAAATATCCGTCACCTGGAACCTCACGGGAGACGCAGTATGGATAATATAGTTAAACGGGTTCTTTGCATTTTGAAAGATGGTATCAAAAGGTTTTGCGGAGCTCAAATCAGCCACGATCGCAAACTTGACGCGGTCCTTCCATTCAGGGTGGGTTTTGATGATATCGTCTGCTTTCCCATGGGAACGAACAGTCGCCGTGACGGCATATCCGCGCTAGTTACAAGTCAGAAGTCCTGTAGTCCGTAGGGTGATAGATTTCGATTCCATACCCCAATGAGGATCGATAGGATATGCGAGGCTACAAAGCCATTTGCGCCCGTGAGAAGGACGTGCCGACCCACATCAGTTGACGACATTTTAGCAATCCGTTGTATGAAGTATCCAAGGGCTCGTCACGAAACGAATAGATAGCTATAGCAATGTCATTGTGAAACTAGTCATAACTATCCATATACGCAGGTTGATGGATTACCATCGTGACGTCAGTACCAAGGAATACCACGTAAAGCAGCCAAAAGTTTATTTGGACTTAATTAGACCACTCTAGACACTCTCATGCCAATGTCAGATCATAGCACTAGCCAGCAAAGAAGGATTGTGCAGATGTCCCCGAGAGTGGAGATTGGGTGCATGGCGTAAGACGTAGGGCGTGCAACGAGGAGCATTCTGACTTGGTCTACATGCATTAGCCCATTTAATAGCATTCCAGACTGTCCACTTTCTTCTTATTTAGTTATTCATTTATTGGCCAATTCAATAACGATTTTATCCTTGCACATTTCACCTTGGTAGGGAAATAACACTGGGAACCTTTGTTCAATGATGTAGGCACAGGGCTCTACCTTCGGTCGTGGTTAACAAATCAGAAAGAACGGCAGGCCAAAGACAGCACAGGGTTGGCATTAGCAGCACCGTCGAGCTCGAACTCTGTCATTAAGCAAATGTAGCTAGTAGTACGTCGCTAACGACCTTTTTACGGCCAATGCGACTAGCTACGATGCCTCCAGCGTGAATGCATCGGACGCTCAGTTGCCACCGTCTACGGCTGCCTCCCTGCACGGCCAATATGTACCCTCACTACTAACCCTAACAAGAAACGCAATAAGAAACGCTAACACTATGCTCTCGACAGCTGCCGGAATGGATAATACAAAACATCAATGAATATTTGGCCGGAATTGATTACTGTCCACAAAATGAATCCTGCCACAGAACCCACGCTGCAAGAATCAAGTGGTGATTCGCGTTACAATGACATCTCCAATGTCCTATCTAGTAATGCTCGTATGCACTTGGATACAACATACAAAGATCAATCACCTCACATTTTCACCCCAGCCTCCAAATCGCTGGCTCGATCCGGGAGTCACTGCCCAATACCAGAACACAGAAGACAGGCTCTTTCAAACTTAGCCTCTGGCCCGGATATCGCTGTTGAAGGTTCATCTAGGCGTATTGAGGACGCGTCACGCGAAGTCAGACGCCACGGCCCTCTCCTATGGACACCATCTCTCTAGTTCAAATCGAAATGGCCACTCACAAATATTGGATATCCCTGCGCGCTCGAATCAGTCACGAAGCTCTGAGAAGCCGAACACCGATCTCCTCTCACAGGAGTAGTACAGAGAAACTGAGTCACGAAGCCCGGCAGAGCGAAACGGCGCGCCTTCTACTGCACTTTCTGTGCCGGCACCTTCAAGAACAGGTACGACTGGGCGGGCCATGAAAAATCAATACATCGCGATCCTGAAACACGGACAAGCGCCCCTGAAAGCGGTTCAGTGATTTCGCCGACAACAGGCCAAAGGCATTGTGCATATTGCAGCAGCCCTGAGCCCACATACCGACGTCTCCAAGAACATAATCACAACGCCTGCGCCGGTGCCTTACGCAGCTTTGCTTGTAAGGATCATCTTGTGCAGCACCTTCGGCTCGTGCATCGATTGAAACAAATCCCATATATTGAGGGGTGGCGGAACGAGGCACCACCTCTCGTGTGCCGGTGCAGGCTCTGCGATTACCAATTGACCAGCTGGAGGGAATGAGTTGTTCATTGGTCTGATCACTTTTGTAGAGCTTTAACGATGCGTGACTGGGAGAAGGGGGCACGAATTTTCGGCCGAGATTGCCGCACGGGCTCGGAATGCGATTCCACCGTTTCTGATAGGAAAAGACGTAGGAACCTCGATCCTATCGTCGGCAAGAGACTGCTCTACCAACAACCGTGTTGAGCAGAACCACGCGCCTACAGAGAACCAAGAACAGCCTGACGCTCGCTGTAACGCTACGTCTGACTTCAGCACATAACAATATGGGGAGAAATTTCAAAAATTGGCGCCTATAACTGTATATTTGGATCTCATCGCCCTGCATCTTAGCCAGTTTACACGGTAGAATATTCAGCAGGTTATCATTCCCACGGACGAGATGTTCCAGCAAGAATCGCGACGACCCACTCTGGATCGTAACCGTTCATAAACAACAGTGAACCACTCTAATCGAGGTATCTGCTGACTACATGATAAGAGCCGACAGTGACGGATTTCTGACATGCTACAGACACAGGGGAGTGTTGGCGTCCAGTTGATGCACAGTTATTCGGCTGTGCAGGCATGTTCCCGTGTCTTGCAATTGCTCTTGATAGGGCTCAGAATAGGTGCATAGGCGTAGGGTCATCCGGGGTTTATTTTCGGCAATTAATGTTATTATGGATGATGTACAACACATTTATATTATCTAATAAATGTACTATGTATTGTTGGAGCTGCTCGCAAGCTATAGTGTCTCTATATACTTGACAAGCGCACACGCTCCCGCCAGCCTTCACTTCTATAGACCTCCTCTAGTTATATATTGTCTTAATCTTCTCCACGCCGCCAGTCCTCCTCCGCCAATGCATTATCCTTTCCATATAACCCCTACACCTAATCAACAGCATACCCCACCTTCGAAACGCCCTTACTTCTCGAAATCTTCCTAACAGTGACCCCCCCACACAAATCCGTCCTCTCAACATGTGTCCCTCCACACGGGTAAACCTCCGCCCCTACAATATTGACAACCCTCCACTTCTCCCCCGGCCCCAGCCTTCTCTCGGGAATCAACCTCTCCAACCCCCTCTCCTTAAACTCCTCTTCCCCCCACCACTCCACCTCCACTGGCATCTCAGCCCTAACAAACTCATCCACCTTCTCCTGAATCACCCCCTTCCACTTTCCCTCAATCAGCCCCCGAAACTCACAAGCTGCCGAGTCCGGAAAATGCGACGCCTTCAGCTCGTCGAACCCCTCGATCTCATCCTCCAGAAGATGTCGAACCGCCGCGCCGAGGACGTGGCCCGCGGTATGGAGACGGGAGTAAAGGAGGCGCTTTTGCGCGTCGATAGTTTGGGTGACTGATTCGCCCGGGGTGAATGGTACCGTTGGGGTACTAAAGCGGCCGAGATGAAGGACTTGTCCGTCGTCGAGGACGTCCATGCGCACCGATGAGACTGTGAAGGTCGCGGCTGAGGTGGTGCTGGTGATTGTGCCGGTGTCGGAGGGTTGGCCGCCGCCTTGGGGGTGGAATATTGTCTCCTCGGTTATGAGGACATGGTCTTCATTTGTGGCTTGTTTGAAGAGGTTGCGGTTTGGCTCTGCAAGGGTGTCGAATGGGTGGATTGCTGTTAGCTTTGTTTGGATGGTGTGGAGGTTGGCGTTGTGTTGGTAGGTTAGGATTGTGGGTAGTGGTGTGGTCATTTTCATTGGCTTCGTTTTCTGGAGATTGGGTTTTAGGTATGGTGTTGCCTTTTGGTCTGGAGTTACGGGGAAGGAGGAAGGTTTATATCCTTCTGCTGAAAGTGGGGTCCAATTGTGTTAGGAGCTCGTGTTGTGGATATTGATTGAATTCGGGAACTGATAAAGGAGCACACCAGATATGAAATTTTCGGAGAGAAAGTTCTTCACTGTCGCTGGTTGAACGGTGCAAGGCTTTGCATATCACACAGTACTGGCAATACTCTTAGAATGTGTGATTCTATGTCCGCTTTGTTCACTAATCCCTCAGTAGCTGACTGAATTCCTGACCACTCTAGCAAGGCTGAGAATTAGTAGAGGTCGAGGACTTGGGACTTGAGATTAATCATAAGGACTGAAATGTCGGCGTTGAGTATTCAGATTCTGTCTCCCTACGAACGTAACAGTCAGATTCCTGCTCACAGCCAAACCCGAGAGTTCGGGTATATTTCCGGCAACCGTTCGATGAGTCATTGGCTGATGACCGAGCCTGTAGAATAACCAACAAGAATTTCCAGAAGCTAACGGTCTAGCAGGCCTGGAAATTAGGTTTCCTTTTTGTATTCTGCCTCGTTTTAAGGTAGCGGTAGAACGCATCTAGATTTTCCGGAAAGCTGTACTTCTGATCCGCGACATTCGGAACCTGGTCTGAATGTGGAATATTGACACGTTGGATATTGAAATCTTCTATCCAACCCAAAACTGTAAAACCACTGGAAGGAGTTTCGTGCCCATCATCAATCTAGAGTGACAGGACACTGCCAAAGCGGTTGCGGGCGTCTGTTAACTCCGTCTCTGACCCAAAATTTGACCGATTTCTGTTGCTGAGGTGTACGCGAAAAAGATTGAGACCTAAGGGGATTGACCCGGCGCCAGTGCGACACCCAAGACCTGGTAAATGCTATCAGGAGCCCTGTAGCAACACCGGCTTACACAGAGCATTGATAAGCACATATAATCTACTGAGCCTGTTGTCAGGAGCACTAATAGCAGACAACCAAATATGCCTACCAACAGGCGGAGTATCAAGCGGTAAACCATATAACCGGCAGAAAAGAGACCGTGGTTGGCACCATACCGAATCAGGACATATCAGGTCCCGGTCCCACAAGAAAGAAAGAAACATTGGTCCGAACATGATGGTCAGGTATTAAATCACCCGCATTAAAAGTGCAAGTAGTACCTGTGTTGATTTAACTGAGAAGTGTGGCCGCCAATTCTTTGTTCTCATCTTGTGCATTTGCAAGTCTACTTTCATAACTATCTCTACGGTCTACATCATATCCAAAATGTCCTTGACACCAGGTTCAAAGTCCAGATCGGCCACCCCGACCGTCTTCGAGCAACAGCGGGAGGAACTGGTCAGAGAGATAGCGGTGGTATGTCATTTAGACCCGGGATAATGGAGAATGTGTTTTGATACCCGAGCTAACCAGCGGCCCAGGGAATGGAACAAGTGCTTCAGAATATCAATCGGTTGAACCGGAATTTAGAAAGTATCATTTCGGTAAGTTCAGTCTTTTGTGTAGCTTTTCTTGTAGATGTGGCTGGCTAAATCCTTGGACGCAGGTGGGCAATGAGTTCAGCTCTGTCGAAGCCCTTTGGTCTCAATTTGAGAACTTCATGGGACGGCCGGAGGGTGAAAAGGCCGAGGGCGGTTCTAGGGAGAAAGAGGAACAGCAGGAGGAAGGCGAGAGCGAGCTGCACAAGCAGGATCTTGCAGACGGCAAGAGTGAGTTGGACGGTTGAGACATGAGAGATGATCCAGGGATATGTTCGGTGCATGGTTTGGTGTATTGGAGTTCAGTTTTTGGTTCTGCGTAGTTTATTCTTTTTACCTAGGCCATATTTTCTCAATCTACAAAGAATTAACGTATCTTGGGTTTCACAATTTTTTATATTCAATGACATGGGATACTCTGCGCCAATAAACACCCACCCCATGCATATGACATAGTGGTCTTCGGACCGGATTCGTGACGAACATCATGAGGGCAACATGCCAAGTCGGAAATCAGGGAAGTCAAAAGAAACGCAAAAGCTAATATAAAGGAAGGGTAATAGTGTTTCATGGTGACAATCATCAGGGCAAAGCAGGTATAGCAAACATGAAGAGAAGAAATCAGAAAGCCGCCGTTAAAAACAACATTTAGAAAAAAAGAAACAAATAACGGTCTGGACCACGCGGGTCATCCTCTCCAGGTCGTATCCAATTCATATCACGTACAAGGAGAAGCGAACCGCCGAAGCAACCAGGCTTCTTTCGGCGGAAAGGAGTAAAATAACAAACAGAATGAAGGGGTACGGAGCCAGGTGAACCTCAAGGTAAGCGATCTACAAGATCTTGCATGTACGCTTCTTGACTTTCTTCGGACCACCGCCCCCGCCCCCTCCTCCAGTAGTCTTGCTACCAGTGCTATGGCTTGGGCGGTTGTTCCAACTGAACTGTTCCTCCGCAGATACAACCGTGTCCACAGCCAGTTCAAACACCCCGTCCACGCCGCGCATCTCCTTACTACTGCACTCCACGTAGGAGGCATTCATCCTCCGAGCCACTGCCCCACCTTGCTCCGGGGTCACAGGTGTCAGGCCTTGGGTCTTGAGGAGTTCTATGCACGTCCTCTTGTTGCGCAAATCGGACTTCAAGCCCACCAGGATGATGGGGGTTGTGGGGCAGAAATGTAGGACCTCAGGGTACCACTTCCCCCAGTCAGTATAGCTTTCAATTTGAAGGGGCTCCAGGAGGGCATACCTTATCCACAACGTTTTCTAGGGAGGCAGGGCAATCAATAGCAAAGCAAACGAACAGTAAATCAGTCTCGGGGTAGGACAATGGGCGCAAACGGTCATATTCTTCCTGGCCTGCAGTATCCCAAAGGGCAAGTTCGACCGTCTTCCCAGATGCTCGATGGACCGTTTGTGTGATGTAGTTTTCGAAAACCGTGGGCACGTATTTCTAGACCATATCAGAACAACCCCGGTCGGAATAAAGCAGCTCGCTAGTGATTTAGAGATAGGAGGGCCATACCTCTGGAAAATAGCCTTGTGAATAACTAATCAAGAGACATGTCTTGCCGCATCCTCCATCTCCCACCACCACGAACTTTTTCGAGTATGCCGGCGGCTGGGTGATATTTGTCGCCTCCGACATCCTTCCACTCGAGATACTGGTATTTGTGCTTGCGGTTCCGTTGCTCACTCGGACGCTATGGCTGCGCCCTCTGCTATGGCGGGGAGTGGAGGAAGTCGGAGGAGGCGTTTTGACCGAATGACGTCGTGACACTGCATATGGCTGGTCATCGTACATATGACTCGACATGATGATGGCGGAGGGAGAGGTTGGATTGGGAGAATTCGCTGGAACGTGGTGCTCAGCAATACCGGAAATGGAACAGTCGGTCTGGTCTATTGCCTCTAGATTGATCCACTGTTCGTGTCCAAGGGAGTCTCGGAGAATTTCCGTTTCCTAGTGTTCGGATAATAGGGAGAGGATGATATCGCAGATTGGAGAAAGTAACAGTGGGAAATCTAAGAGGAAGAAAAGAAAAGCTCAAGGTTGAGGTTGAGGTTGAGGTCACGGTTAATGGAGAGAAGAAAATAAACTAGATGTCTAGTTTCACAATTGTCGGTCGTTGTACAATCAAAATGGCTGCTTCTCCAGCTGACATGAAACCCGATGTTTACGGGCCGATGCGCTGCCATGGCAACGCCTGATGACGCATATCCACCCCCAACGCATCATTCTACTCTTTTTTTAGCATAACCCGTCACCCATGAATCAAGGCATTCCTCTCCAGTGGTCTGGGCCACACTCACTCTTCTAACCGCCTTGATCTTCCTGCTTTTTCGCTCGGTAACCTTGTTTCCCTGGCCCTAAAGCTGTTCCGATCTTGACGTTGGATTGTTTTTAGTGTCACGATTGGCCCCGATCACCGATAATGCAATGTAAACACTCACCAATACTCACCCCTTACGGTTCTTGGCCAAATAGTATACACCCCTACCGAAGGACTGTGTGCTCGAGGGATTTCCCCCTAGCGAGAAGTTCAGCTGTCATCTGTCCGTACAGGAACGAATCATGCACGGCTTCCGTCGTAGAGATTTCTAGCCAATCCTACCCTACGTACCCAATGTACCCACACCCCGCCACTTGTTGCCATGTTGAATGCTGAGGATGTATGTGTGGCGCTCATTTCGGTACGCAATCAATCGAATCCGCCCGATGATAGCCCCGTCCTCGTGGTAGCCTGAGAATAGTACGCTCTCAATTGACGAAAGATATCAGGGTCGTTACAATCGCAATGTTTTGCAAAATGAGATACAGTTCGCTACTCTTCATGCAGGTTGATGTGAATCCCATCCACATATAACAAATAGTACAATAGTGAGGGTTCACAACGAAAAGCTCCCCTTTGGATCTACTTTCTACCCCTACAACCAATACCCGACTGACAGTTCCACCTATACTAACTAATATCAACCCGATCAGTAATGATATATCATGATCATTCGAGAAACTAAATCCCTTAGCTGTTTCATTGTTGTAATGTCAGATGTTAAGAGGAAGCTGAGTATATGCCAGAATGATTGGTAACGAGTAGGGTTAGCATGACCTCTTCTTAACACATACGATCACTGATAATGCGGGAAAAATTTAGAACAAATATCCCACCAGTTAACATTTTGATCAAATTTGTACATTTTGGTGCAAAAGTTAGTAATTACGGATATATATTTGTCGTACCAACAGACTTTGATTTTTTGTTGTTATTGTTGTTGTGTTCAAGTTCTCAGGTGCGTGGTTCAATCTACCTACCGAGGCTCTTACTAGGTAGGTGGTAGTGCTAAGCATAAATTAACCAATGATAGAAAAGAACTCACCCAGATTCTTCAAATCATAAGTCTTCCAGGCATTCATTCTATCGGCGATTTCCGGCCTTCCGTCTTCCGTGGTCGTAGTTACTCGTATTGGTGACTAAGCGCTGACACCCGTGCTTTTCCATCGAATCGCCCAAGGAACAAACCACTAGATAGTGTGAACGAGTCCCGACTAATCTAAATTGATCGGCTGTGTTCCTATTTCTCCCCCACCCCCCCTTGATTGACAACCAGTGGACGAAGGACAGTTGGTGGAAAATTGCAATTTCTGCTGTCCGAATGGTTTTCGGGTGATATTGTCACCGGCGTTGAGACATTGGACTGAGCAGATCCTCCGTAGGATCTATGGGGAAACCGCAATTTTAGCGTCAATCGGATTTGAACGGCCACCGTCTACAACATGGCCAAAGAGCCAAATGGCATACCGGATGCTGGGCTGAGAAGCCTCAATCATTGTGCGTCGTGTTCCCTCTCCCTACCAGCGCATCGTCATACTGACTGCATGCTGGATTGCCTTAGATCGCAATCAGCTCCCATCCTGGCGGTATTGGCCGCGACAGAAACTGCTCCCGTTAGTTCGATATGAGACGCCATATCTCGCTTGGTTGCAGGAAAAGGTCCGCACTCCGGCCCTAGACTCCTACTTCGCATTTACGGCCAATCTCGGAACTCACACGTTTTTCATGGTCTTCTTGCCGATACTGTTCTGGAATGGGTATACAAGCTTAGGCCATGGGTATGTACTTCGGACCCGCAACAGCTCGTGAGGAATAATGCTCTTTTGACGCATTGACTAAAAGTTTCAATTGGGTAGTATGGTCAATCTTCTGGCTTCTGGCGTCTTCTTTAGCGGTTTTATCAAAGACTTGCTGTGCCTCCCGCGCCCGCTATCGCCTCCTCTACAACGGATTACCATGTCCGGCTCCGCTGCGTTGGAGTATGGGTTTCCCTCGACTCACTCGACCAACGCGGTCTCAGTCGCCGTGTATGCGCTTGCCCTATTAAACATGCCCGATTCGTCCTTGAGCCCAGCTGTCAATGTGTTCCTGCAAGGGATCACCTACCTCTACGTTACCTCGATTGTGTTTGGCCGGCTGTACTGTGGTATGCATGGCTTCTTCGATGTGGTCATTGGCTGCTTGCTAGGCGCCTTACTGGCAGTGGTGCAATATGCATACGGCACCGTCTTCGACGAGTTTGTGGTCTCGGCTAGTGGGAAACAGATCATACTGGTGGTGTTGGTGATCCTCGCGCTTGTCCGCCTTCATCCAGAGCCCGCCGATGATTGTCCCTGTTTCGATGATAGTGTTGCCTTTGCGGGTGTGATACTTGGATTGAAAGTGGCTTACTGGCACGTAGCGAAAACTAGTATCACATGGGATGACCCCGTCCCAGCCACCGTTCCATATAGGCTTGATGAATTAGGAGTGTTCAAGACAGTTTTGCGCCTCATTCTGGGGGTGACGTTGATTGTCGTGTGGAGGGAAGTTATGAAGCCCTCTCTTCTCCGGTTGCTTCCCCCGGTCTTTCGTGGGCTGGAAAAGTTGGGTCTGTTGCTTCCCCGAAGGTTTTTCACAGCAGCATCGTAAGTCTTCCCCCATCTTTATCTTATCAAGACCGTTTCTGGCTCACCTTTTGACCAGGAAATACACCAAAGTTCCCACGCAACTCAAGGACCATGAAGTGTTCCCCACTTTCTCCGAGATCCCATCAATCTTCTCGACCATTCGCCATCCCCGACAACGAGCGATCTCTATCGGCCCCCAATCAGAGGCTGATGCCTACGAAACGCTGGCTTATCGGGAAAAGCGCCGACGGGAGAGTCTGTCGAATAGCAGCCGAACGTCCCCCCTCCCTGAGGTGGGCCACCAACAAAACGCCCCCGAGGGACAGTACCCTCCGCTGTCCCGGAAACGCTCGAAACTACACGAATATGAAAATATGATGGGAACGGGTAGCCCCCGTATGGCAACCGGTGTCAACGGTGGGGAGATACCATCATCGACTGAGCCATTCCCCGACCTAGTGCCCGACCCGGAGCCTGACGAAGAAGAGATGTTTGCGCGAATTAAGAGACCGCGTGTACGATACGATGTGGAAGTGGTTACGAAGTTGGTGGTATATTCCGGTATGTTGTGTGATACGATCGTTCCTCTCGAGCCCTGGCTAACGCTTCCTAGGAATTGCCTGGATTGTCATGGAGGCAGCACCTTTTGTCTTCGCCAAAGTCGGTCTTGCGCCGAACTAATGTCGCACGAGAATCAGAAGGAGAGGAGAGGATGATTCAGCTGGCTGAATGTCATGAGTCATTTCTATTTCTGTACCATAGCTGGGCATCTATTGTACATATATGACCTTGATGCGTTATGTAACTTTATTTTCTTTCCTCTTACCATTTTCTTTTTTCTCATGTCTATTTCTATTTTAGTAACCACTTACCAGTCTGGGTGTTAATAAACTCCATGCACATTGGAATTGACCAGTAATTAGTCTAGATTTCTAATAGAAAAGCCCGGTACGCAGCAAGCCGCAGTAGGAGTACTCTTCTAATTCAATGTAATCGATGGTACCTTACAGCATGCTTGTCTGCGGACACATCACGTGTCTGTCCCGAAACGGGCAAGCGCCAGTTGGAGCTTGTCTAAACCATGGCGGGAACTACTTTTGACTTCTCCCATTCATTCACTTCTCCAGATTGCGCGACGGTGGGAAGGCTCGGTTTGCGCCTCTCCAGCCTGTCATCTATTTATCCCGTCAAATACGCTCATGGAGCTGCCATTCATCCAGCGACAGTCGCGACCACAATAAAAACCATGGCGACCACCCATGGCCAGTAATTGTGACCCCATTTGTTTTGCTTCACCCCTCCGTCATCTCTTCTTTCTCATTACTACCAACACCACTCACGTCTTCATCCTCTTGCTCGTCATCCTCACCTTTGTTTACTTCACTACCAAATCCTCTCGCTTTCAGCGCACTTCGAACGCTTCTACGTCAACACCCGTATCTTCTTTCTACAATCGCCCTCGTCCTCTTCCGAATCCGGATTCCAAATCCACCATGGCTGGTGTCTTCTCGACCCAGCGACGCAGGATGGAGGACGCGACCATGAGAGACGTGAGCATGATCGATGCTGATGATACGCGTGTGGGAGTCGAGGATCAATATTATGATCCTATGGACATCAGTCCTCTTCATACCTCCAACGAGCGGTCTCGGAACATCGCTCAGCCCATGGACCTCACCTCCAAATATCCCGATTATTGGGTTCACTGCACTCCTCCCAAAAATGGCGGTGTGCCTAGGGCCACCAGACTCGATGGAAAGCCAATGACACGTGCTCCGCTCATCAGACCTTTGGCGCGATTTTCACCGAAGGCGCGAATTGATCCGTCCACAGGCCGTTTTAAGCAGCAGTTTATTGCGCAGCCTCTTCTCCGAGACAACCCCAGTACCTTTGTCTCGACAACCAAAGTCGGCTCTTTGCTTTCGAGCAACAAACCTAATACCCCCTTCTCTACGAACAAACACCATTCGAGCAACATACTCAGCTCTCTGCCCTATAAACCAATGACAACTGAAAACAGCGCGCCTACCACACGCGATTCCTCTTTCAACAGTTTTCTGACTACCAAGTCTATTTGGGACCGTAAAACACCTAGTTTTACCTCCAATACTTCGGTCACCACTGCAGCATCATTCAACTCTCGTAAGAGATCTGTGGACGAGGGCTTCAATGACGAGTGCCACAATGCCACCCCTGAGACTGATAGCCCCTCAAACAAGTATCGTCGCATCAGCGTAAAGGGCTTTCCAAATTCTGCTGTTACAAGCCAGGATGATACCCAGAGAGCCTTGGCAAATGAAGCAACATCAAACCATTCTGCGCACCCCATCATGGGGCAACCAATCGTGCCGACCGCTACCGCTCCCATCCTATCTGACGGCCATATGCAGTCTAAACACACCACAACATCAGTCGCATTTGTATCTGATAGCCATTTCTCTACTAGCGGAACGGTTGGTGACCAGATCAATCGTGCCACCAGCACCGATACCCATATTCCTGGTGGATGGCCTGAACAATCGCCCGCCCAAGACATTTCTTCTGCTACTGCAGCTGTTAAATTTTCATTGAGCCCAGACGAAGAGCCCTTCATGTCGGGCGCACTTGTCGCTCCACCTGCCGCAACCGTCACTGTTAAATCTTCGAATGCGGACGATGCTAATGTCCGCAGTGGACAGATCCCGCATATGGTACGCTCCTTCTCGGAAGCATGTCACAACCTTGTGCAGGGAGCGTCGGGAACCGTCAAGAATGTTTTTACCAAGGCTTGGTACCTGGTTGGACAACCCATGATCGACTATGTACGACGTAAACCCCGCCTTCAGACTGCCCGCCGTCCTCCTTCCAGCCCCAGAGCCTCTCCGTCTCGCGCTGCAGCGCTCCGTCGCCTCCCTCAGGAGCAGAGACGAAAGATCAAAGACCATAAATGGCGTAATCAGAGAGGTTATGCCACCGTCCGGAATCTTCCTTTCCCCGAATTGTCGCTCGATATTCTACAGCGTTCAACCAGTTGGTCCCCATCTATGGGGGAACCAGGTTATTCTGCGGCCAAGTCGCATGCCAGCCAATTTACAAAGGATGCCCCAAATAGTGCCAATCGATTGACAAAAAATGTTGCGCGTTATGGAGCTCAGACGGGGATCACAAAGCCGACAGGCGTCCAGAAGTCTCCGCGGGTTACTTCCATGAGCCCGAATCTTAAACGTCGGCTCTGGCCAGGCAGAAACCGGGTGCGTGGCAACCTTGAGCTCGCCTTACAGAAAGGATGGAAATCTGGCGACTTCACTGAGCTTGGCGTTTCCACCCGCATTCCGCTGCCCAACCGTGCTGAACGTGAAGGCCGGGCCGTCCCGAAAGAGGGGCCGAAGCCGAAGAAACAGAAAAAGCAAGTCCACTTCAAGGAACCGCTTGCACAATTCATTCCGGAGCCCACTCTTCCTGACCTTGCGCCGCATCTTCAACCTGTATCTCCTAACGTCGATCGAACTGGCCTTGAGAAGGTGTCGGATGAACAGAAGGAGAATGTCCCGCCCGTTTCCGCAGTGAAGGAGGAAGTTGGAGTCTCTGAACATGTTAGGTATGCATGGGAGGAGCCGATTGAGTATCCACTTGGACGACCCGTCTCGGCCGTGAGCCTCTTTTATCCTGAAGCGAAACCGCTTCCGCCCGGCCGAACGGCGTCTGTCTATGCTAAGGAGTGGAAAAAGATCGAAGAGGAGGAGAAACAAAAACAAAGCCCAGCCCGAGTTCGCCTGGAAGGTCCAGCTGTACGTCCCCTTTCGAAAGAATGGATGAGTCGAGTATCGAGTGCCATGTCTGCGGCCTCTAACCGGACGATCGCTACCTCGGTGTCTGGTGATCCCCTGACGAAGAAAGATCTGTCTACCTGCTTTACTCCCTTGGCTTGGTTGAATGATGAAGTTATCAACTCGTATCTTTCTCTGATCGTCGACTATCTTCGCCGCACGAATCATAACAACGGTCGGAGTGACAAGCCACGGTTCCACGCTTTCAATACTTTCTTTTTCTCTACTATGCGCGACAAGGGCTACCAGTCCGTCCGACGTTGGGCCACTCGCGCTAAGATTGGCGGCGCGTCTCTTCTTCACGTGGATACCGTGTTTGTCCCAGTGCATAACAGTGCCCACTGGACGCTCATCATCATCAAACCGATGGAACGGACCATCGAGAATTTTGACTCGCTGGGTGGACCTTCCCCGCGCCATGTAGCGGTAATGCAGGATTGGCTCCGTAACGAACTGGGCCCTCGTTACGTCGAGGAGGAATGGCGCGTCCTACCGTCTGTCTCTCCTCAGCAAGACAATGGTAGTGACTGCGGAGTGTTCCTTTTGTCTACCGCCAAGGCGGTGGCCATCGGTCTCGAGCCACTATCCTATTGCGCGCGGGACATTGTCCTTCTACGCAAGAAGATAGTGGCCGAGCTGATGGCCGGGGGGCTGGAGGGGGATTTTGATCCAGCCTCCGGCGGGGAGTTGTTGCTTTAGACAACACCCTTAAAGCATCACCTCCCGGCGGTAGGGGGAGGAGGGGGAGAGAGCGATGATGGTGGTATCTGTTTTTTTCCTTGTTGGCTTCTTTTCTGGAGTTTGGGGGACTCTGAGAGTATGGTTTGTTTTGGAATCAGCACCGGCGTTTGGCACATGTACGAGTGATACCCGTCAGTTGAAGCAAGGCTCCTGACATGAGATTGAATTGGCGTAAATCGCTTTTGATGGTAACATGCACACATACAAAGCATGGAACATGGAGGATACAGATTTGGACAGGGACATGGACATGGTTGAATGTGGTTGTAGACATCTATGGATACACTCTAGACCAATGTGAATACTCTACGAAGACCAAATCTGCTGTAAAGATATTGATTAGGTATCGGTAAGACTGAGAAAGAATGAGGACAACTTAATGAAAGTCACTCAGGTAGCACGCTTTCCGACATCTAACCACACCCCTTGCTACATCCTCTTGCTTCGGGATACCACTGAGAATCTTATCCCCAAGCCCAGCCCCTTCCACAACTCTATCACCATCCCCCAAACCAACCCGCCGAGCAGACCTAGCCCTCGCCCTCCCCAACCCCCCATCATCCCTCCCAGACCCTCCCACAGCCGAAGAAGAAACATTAAACGCCATCTCAATCCACTCCACCCCCAAAAACACCGACTCCCCCACCCTCAAGTCCCCCGTCCAATCCCCCCCATCACTCCACAGATTCAACACCACCGTACTCGCCATCCCTGGCACCCCATACCCCTTCACCACCTGCAGCCCCTGGTCCGCATACCACCTCGACAACCCCGGAAACCAATCCAACCGATGCGTCACCCACCCCGTCCACGGAACAGAAAGATTCACTATCGACCCGGCGCCAGGGATCGCCGTATCCGAGACGGGATCGTAATCCGGCTGATTGGAATAGTGGATTACGTTAGGCGGGTCGGCGGTTAGGATCTCGATATCTGACTCGCAGGTTTTGGATTGATAGGTGAAGAGGCCTACGCAGGCTCCCTTGGGGACGGTGTTTTGATCCGCAGGGTGTTGGTACTGTTTGGGACGGTGGGATTTGGTGGAATGTTTGTCTTGAGCTATATCTTTCTCTGCTTGTGGGTGCTGTCGGGCATTGGTTGTTGTTGCTTCGCCGAGGACTGTTTCTCTAGACATGAGCCTCATGCGGACGCGGAGGGAGCAATGGAATATGTTTCGGGCTCGGAGCTCGATTTCGGCTGTTGAGACGTACGTTGGTAGGCGGGTTGCTTGGAGGAGGAGGTAGGTTGGATTTTGGGGTTGTTGAGGCGTAGGGTTCCGGGCGAAGAAGACGTTAGATTGCGCGTTTGTTATTGGGAGGTACTCTTGCGTTCCGGTTTTGGCCCAGGTTTGGGGGAACCAGTCGGTTATGAAGGGGGTTTGGGTGAGGCGGAGGGTTGCGTTTTGTGATAGAGGGTTTTGGTTTTGGGTAGGCTGGTCCAAGTTTGGGAGGGGGATGTTGCGGAAGTCCCAGAAGTGGTGATTTGTGAAGTAGCCTGGTTCTGGGCCGGAGACGATGTAGCAGTCGCAGAGAGCGCCTTTGTTGGTTGGTGTTGGGGAGGTGGTGACCGTTGGTAGTATCAATGAGAAGGTTAGGCGTGGGGTGAGGTAGTTGGGCTTCATTGTTTATTGGGAATGGTAATATAAAGGATTGTCTGGTAATGCTATAATTGGTGGGAAAGCATCTAGATGTTAGTATACACTTGGGTTGTGGGTGTGGATGCTTGAGTATCGCGATGTTGAGGCAGGTGCGTCTTTGTGACTTACTTCTTTTTGGACATCTTTTGTCAAAAGTTTCATATACTTATCTTAATGACTTTCTTTATAATGAAGCTCTATGGCGGGCTATACTGGCATCCGTCGAGTATAGCATCTCATTCTTAAGTTAGAGTGACAGATCCTCTTTCTTTTACAGGCAAGTCTATCACAGAGCGTTGAACAATGAAATCGACAATGCAGTTGTACTATATATATATGGTTATAATGGGCAACTAAAAGGCACTTTGACAGACAAAGAGCACCGTGGACTTTATGAAAAGCAAGTATGGCTACTAACATTGTACTCCTTTCTGATGTGCACTAAATCTAAAAATGAGTAGCTTTATGAAAGAACGATATAGGGTCTTTCAGAAGTGTCCCGGTGCATCTGGTATACGGCCTAGAGGGTCTGAAGATGGCTTTGATAAAAAATATACACCTTATATATGCATACGCTGTCCCATAGGACTCCAGATTGCATTTTCCGCTCATTATCAACCTGGGAAGCAATCCTCATACGCAGATATCTACCAGACGACACCATGCCGAGACGCCAAGGAAACGTTTACTGCACCCATTGCAGACGCTATCATCCACAGTACTACGGTGCCGCGTTGAACAGCCATTTGAGGGCACACCGGGACCGTCATGAGCGTACTCCACCTGCCAGAAACCCTGTCCAGCGCACTAAAAAGGTTATAAAGGTACGGGAACTGACCGCCGGAAACGTGGGACAAAAACTAGCGGACATATTAGGCGAGGAGGGGTATGTGAACTTGCTGGTGCTTACGAGTACGCTCCCACAGCGGGATCCTGGACAACCAGGGACAAACTCGCTAGTGGTGACTGCCCGAGATATACTGCGTGCGACAATCGCCCCTCGGTTCGAAGAATGGGAGTTGCACAATGCAGGAACTCCCGAAGGGCCTCATTGGGTTGGACCCCGAGCATGCCGTTACCCCATACACCAATCGCTGGCGGATTCGTCAGTTGGACTAGCGCTTCTCCAAGATGATGTCGGTGTAGTGAAGGTGCTAGTAGCGCTTGGGATGGATCCGAACAGCATGCTCGAATGTGGGTACCGCACTCCGGGAGTGGCTCTACTCGCATCGGCGAATACGATTATACGATATCTCCTATCACTCGGAGACCGGTTTGACTTTGACAAGAGGCTCAACGCCTGCGGTGAGCAAGAAGAGACCTTGATGACGATAGCATACCGGATAGGGAGAATGGACGTCGTCGAGCAGGTATTGGCTGCCAATGGAGGTGCCATCCCTGGCCGAACCATATTTTCCATCTGTGCCTTTGAGGAGTTTGCTACGATTGGGGAAGTGCTTCGCCTTGGTGGGAATTTCGAACGAGATATTGCGATGCCACATCAAGATACCCAGGATACCCCTCTCCATGCCGCTGTCTTGAACCCTATGGCCTCTGTCTTAGACGCCATATTGGAGAGGGTGAAAGATGCCTGTGAAACAACAGACGCGTATCGAGGATTTCTTCACGCCCGAAACTCTGAGGGTCAAACACCTCTGATGTATGCAATCGTGCATCGCAGATTGTGGAGTTTCACAACCCTTGTACACGACCCGGACGTCAACCTAAATCTTCGAGCAAATGGTGGCCAAACTGCGCTCTGGTATGCTGCCTATATGATGGATAGGGATATGGTCTTGACTCTCATCAATGATAGATGTGATGCGGGCAACCCTCGGGGGGACTATGCTGCGACCAAAGGCACCCCACTCAATGCTCTACTCTATGCATATGAGGACCTCTTTTATGGATATCCCAGTGACCCAAGGTGGGGTGAACTCGAGGTGCAAGAAAGGTTCAATGACCAGAAAGAGAACATTCTGAGCATTGCTCGGATTCTACGTGCCCACGGTTGTCGATCCGATCTGGCTGATGACCGTTTCAAAGATACGCCTGAGACTGAGCACCCGATCGGATTTGCCGAATGGGCAAGATTGTTTAGGTGATTTTTTTTTTTTTTTTTTTTTT